>NC_136428.1:65986265-65991265 GCF_052849685.1 Lactuca virosa | reverse complement strand
ATTTGGATAATATATCAACGTCTTGATTGAAAGGAATTCCTAAGAATCCAACGAACAAAGTAAATAGAATCAATATAAGTATTGGGAATAACATAGTATTATCCGATTCATAAGGATACGAATACGTCTTGGTATTGCCAAAATGCGGAATAGAAAGAAAGGGTTGTATCATATTTCTTACATTCTCATCAATTTTATATACTTTATTATTTGAAAAAAAAGAAGGACGTGGATTCTTCTTCATTTTTAATAAAGTTACCAAACTAAAGTTTTTGTTACTTATTTTCGAACCTTCTTTACCCCATAGAGATATTGAATAGAAGGGGGTATTCCTTTTTCCACTATAATTTTGAAAATGAACGTTTAAATGTCCTTCAAAAGTAAGTAAATAGATCCGACACATATAAAATGCGGTTAATCCCGCCGTAGACCAAGCTATTATTCCAAAAATAGGTGAATACAACCAACTATCATTAAGAATTTCATCTTTGGACCAAAAACAAGCAAGGGGTGGAATACCGCAAAGAGAAAGTGTACCTAATAAAAAAGAATTTTTAGTAATTGGTAGATGTTTTGTTAAACCTCCCATAAGCACCATATTCTGACTTTTTTTTGGACAATATCCAACAAGAGTTTCCATTGAATGAATAACAGATCCCGATCCTAAAAACAATAATGCTTTGGAATAAGCATGAGTAATCAAATGAAATAAAGCACTGCGATAAGACCCCATACCTAGAGCTAACATCATATAACCCAGTTGAGACATTGTGGAATAAGCTAAACCCCTCTTAATGTCTTTTTGAGCAAGAACTAAAGTAGCTCCTAAAAAAACTGTTATTATCCCTATCAAAGAGATAAAATTCATTATGTGGGGTATAACTATGAAAAGAGGCATAAGTCGAGCTACAAGAAAAATTCCCGCTGCTACCATTGTAGCAGCATGTATAAGGGCCGAAATAGGAGTTGGCCCTTCCATTGCATCAGGTAACCATACATGAAGGGGAAATTGTGCAGATTTCGCAATCGCACCGGCAAATAATAGAATAGCACACAAAGTAACAAATAAAAAATTGACCTCATTATTAGAAATCAAGTTATTGAAGATTTGGAATAAATCACGAAATTCGAAACTCCCCGTTATCCAATAAAACCCTAAAATGCCTAATAATAAACCAAAATCGCCAACACGATTAGTTACAAACGCCTTTTGACAAGCCTTTGCTGCAACAGGTCGTGTGAACCAAAATCCTATTAATAGATACGAACATATTCCAACTAATTCCCAAAAAATATAAATTTGTATCAAATTTGAACTAGTAACTAATCCCAACATGGAAGTACTGAAAAAACTCATATAAGCAAAAAATCTCAAATATCCGTGGTCATGAGACATATAATTATCACTATAAATAAGAACCATAATTCCAACAGTAGTGATTAATATTAACATAATAGAAGTAAGCGGGTCGATCAAGTATCCGAATTCTAAAGAAAAATCATTATTAATAATCCAAAACCATACATATTGATAGACATAACTGCTATTTATTTGCTGAATAGACAGATTCATGGAAAAAATCATGACTATACTTAACAATAAAACACTCTGAAAAGACCACATACGACGAAGACTTTTTGTTGCCGTCGGAAAAAGAAGAAGTCCCAACCCTATTAACATAGGAACTGGAAGTGGAAGGAAAGGTATTATCCACGCATATTGATATGTCTGTTCCATAAAAAAAGTTTTTTATTCTTAATTAATTGTTTCCGGTTCACCGGATCTTACCTCGTTCGAAAAAAGTCAATAAAAAATCAAGATATGCACTAACTTATTTAATAATTTTAAATAATTTTATATTAGTATTTATTCTGAGTCTTTTCAGAATCGTTCAAATCAAATATTCAAAACAAGAAGTTACAATTGGTCAAATGAGATGACCAAGTTAGATATAAAAATGAATACTTATAACATGAAAATGCAAATCTAAATTATTATTACGAGAATTTCTCATAATAATAATTTAGATTCATAGAGAAAGGATAAAAAATTACGCTAAAAAGAGTACTTGATGCTGATATGAATTATAGGATTAACTAAGGTCATCGGTCTAATGAAATAAAAACTCTTGAGTTTAGTTAGTTTCTTTCAACGCATTAACTAATTCATTATGGGATTGATTGTTTTCCATTTCAATCAAAACGATTTATTAGTAAACGTTAGAATATTATAGATCTAAAATGAACTTTTTTTATCGAGAAAGGGTAAAAAACGTCTGAGATATTTTTTTATCAAACCACGTATCCTTTAACAGATTTATTAGTAATCTGATTCGAATTTCAAAATTGAATTTAGGTGTATTCTTTTCTCGAGTTTGACTAAAAAAAGACTCAGGTTTTTTAGTAGGCAAAAGTTTACAATTGAGGTATTTTATTAGTTGTAAATAAAGTCTAGAATGACGAAAATCAAGGTCTTTTAGGTTCTTTCTTTATTTTTATTAAATCATTAAGTTTCATTTCTATGACCTAGCAGATTCTAAAGATATAAATTTGAGAGGAGAACTAAGAGTTCCAAACCAAAAATTTTTGGTTTGACAAATCTTGTATGGAATCAAAATTTTATTATTTCGAGTAATTTTTGATCCAATTTAACGGATCTTTTACATATCTATATTTCTTTTTTATGAAGAGAATATTATTTATAGAAAAAATAGATAATGAATAAGAAATAATAATTTGTTTTGAATAATAGATGTCTTTCACATCCAACTATAACAATGATTTTCAAATGGCAGTTCCAAAAAAACGTACTTCTATATCAAAAAAGCGTATTCGTAAAAATATTTGGAAAAGGAAAGGATATTGGACGGCGTTAAAAGCTTTGTCATTAGGGAAATCTCTTTCTACTGGGAATTCCAAAAGTTTTTTTGTACGACAAACAAATAAGTCCTAAAATATTGGAATAATCGGAATGGATTTGACTCACAAATTTGGCTCAATACTTTTTTAATATGAAATTAACAATGGGCAGTCCCTATTCTAATCAATAAGAAATAGACCAGTACAAGATTTTTTATTTCTTTGTAGTATATTTTCACTAATATTTTTATGGTGGGGAGTCTTATTTTCCCCATCGACCTTTACAATAATGAACAATTTTTCTCTTTCTCGGGAAGGGCAGATATAATATTTTTAGTTCAAATTAATGGATTGTTGAAACTAATAGATTACATGGTAAAAAATTTTGGATAACTTTATGACTTCTTAATTTATAATTTTTTATAATTTTTAGTAATTACTATATGAAATGGATTTACCATATATCTCCAATTTTGAGCCCAATTAATAAAAGAACTCCATTGTTGAGATATTATGTATAACTAATCTGTCAATGTACAAATAATGTGTCAATTTGAAGTAATCCAAAATAACCTATTTTGGATTCATTAAGAAAATTTATTTTTTGTTTGAAATTTATGAAATCAGATAAACGAGAAATAATGAAGTATCAAATAAAGTAAAAAATGAAAACAGTTTTTTTATTCTATCGAGAGAATAATCTACTTACAAAAGTTGGATTTTAGAATAGGATAAACTATGTCAAAGCCCTAAGATAAGATAAATAAACGGACACCCTAATAAATGAAACTAATGAACCTTCAAATTGACTTTTGAACTCATTTTTTTTTATCAATTTGAGTGTTGACTAAAAAACTTATTTGATTGAATTAACTTGTTCAATATCGACTATTGAATATAAATAGGCTATTATTAGTTCGAGTAAGCCGCTATGGTGAAATCGGTAGACACGCTGCTCTTAGGAAGCAGTGCTAGAGCATCTCGGTTCGAGTCCGAGTAGCGGCATGACATATTCTAAAAGATATCCAATAGATCCTATAATAAAAATAAATTAAATTCCCGATTTCTAATTCTTAATTAATATTAATTTAGGGGATTCCCTCCTTTTTTTTTCATTTTTATGATATTTTCAACTTTAGAGCATATATTCACTCATATTTCCTTTTCAATTGTTTCAATTGTAATTATAATTCATTTGATAACCTTATTGGGCAATGAAATCATAAAACCATATGATTCGTCAGAAAAGGGGATGATAGTTACTTTTTTATGTCTAACAGGATTATTAATCACTCGTTGGATTTATTCGGGCCATTTCCCACTAAGTGATTTATATGAATCATTAATTTTTCTTTCATGGAGTTTCTCCCAAAATGGAATCTATTCCAAACATATATGCCATGGTTCCTTACTTCGACAGGGTACAGATATCTAAAGTTTTTATTTTTAGATACTTTTTCAGACCTATTGCCGATACTAAGTAGCAGTCAAAAATTTGTATCCATTTTTCATGATATTATGCATGGATCAAATATATCATGGCGAATTCTTCAGAAAAAATTCTGTCTTCCACCAAGGAATCTGATAAGTGAGATTTCGAGTAAGTGTTTGCATAATCTTCTTCTGTCCGAAGAAATGATTCATCGAAATAATGAGTCACCATTGATATCGACACATCTGACAAATGTTCGGGAGTTCCTCTATGCAATCCTTTTCCTTCTTCTTGTTGCTGCATATCTCGCTTGTACACGTCTTCTCTTTGTTTTCGGGGCCTCTAGTGAGTTACATACAGAGTTCAAAAAGGTCAAATCTTTGATGATTCCATCATCTATGATTGAGTTGCGAAAACTTCTGGATAGGTATCCTACATCTGAACCGAATTCTTTCTGGTTAAAGAATCTCTTTCTAGTTGCTCTGAAACAATTAGGAGATTCTCTAGGTGGCAACATGCTATTGGGTGGTGGTCCCGCTTATAGGGTCAAATCAATACGCTCTAAGAAGAAATATTTGAATATAAATCTCATCGATATCATCGATCTCATAAGTATCATACCAAATCCCATCAATCGAATCACTATTTCGAGAAATACGAGACATCTAAGTCATACAAGTAAAGATATCTATTCATTGATAAGAAAAAG
>NC_136428.1:65971265-65973765 GCF_052849685.1 Lactuca virosa | reverse complement strand
AGTAGGAGGCGAACTTTATGTTAAATAAGAGAACAACAGAAGTATACGCTTTAGGTCAACATATATCTATGTCTGCTCACAAAGCACGAAGGGTAATTGATCAAATTCGTGGGCGTTCCTACGAAGAAACACTTATGATATTAGAACTCATGCCTTATCGAGCATGTTATCCAATTTTTAAATTAGTTTATTCTGCAGCAGCAAATGCTAGTTTCAATATGGGTTCGAATGAAGTAAATTTAGTCATTAGTAAAGCTGAAGTCAATGAAGGTACTATTGTGAAGAGATTAAAACCTCGCGCCTGAGGGCGTAGTTTTGCGATACAAAAACCTACATGCCATATAACTATTGTAATGAAAGATATATCCTTAGATGAATATATAGATACCGACTCTATTACATGGTCACAAAAACCTAAATCGAAAAAAAAGCATACAACTATGTCGTATTATGATATGTATAGTAATGGGGGAACATGGGACAAAAAATAAATCCAATTGGTTTCAGACTTGGTACAACCCAAGGTCATCATTCCCTTTGGTTCGCACAACCAAAAAATTATTCTGAGGGTCTGCAAGAAGATAAAAAAATAAGAACTTATATCCAGAATTATGTACAAAAAAATATGAAAACATCTTCTGGCGTCGAGGGAATTGCACGTATAGAGATTCAAAAAAGAATCGACCTGATCCAAATCATAATCTATATGGGATTTCCAAAAATCTTAATTGAAAGTCGACCCCGAGGAATCGAAGAATTACAGATGAATTTACAAAAAGAATTTCATTCTGTAAATAGAAAACTTAACATTGCTATCACACGAATTGAAAAGCCTTATGGAAACCCTAATATTCTTGCAGAATTTATAGCGGGCCAATTAAAAAATAGAGTTTCTTTTCGCAAAGCAATGAAAAAGGCTATAGAATTAACTGAACAAGCAGATACAAAAGGAATTCAAGTGCAAATTGCAGGACGTATCGACGGAAAAGAAATTGTGCGTGTTGAATGGATCAGAGAGGGGAGGGTTCCACTACAAACCATTCGAGCTAAAATTGATTATTGTTGCTATACAGTTCGAACGATCTATGGGGTATTAGGCATCAAAATTTGGATATTTATAGACGGGGAATAATAAACCTTTATTCCTTTTGCATTCTATCCAGCGATGGAACAAAAAATGAGAAATTCGTTTCTTCTTTTTATTTTGTGTTCAATAAAAAAAAATGAACAATTATAATTCTATAGGGTTGAATAAAAATTCAATTAATCTTTTGATAAAATTGCTATGCTTAGTGTGTGACTCGTTGGTTTTTTGAGGGTTAGTATAAAAAACCAGCCCCACGGTATAAACGTATAAACAAATAACTATAGAAGTAATAACCAACTCATCACTTCGTATTATCTGGATCCAAAGAATCAGTCAAGATATGATATATTGTTCATATTGTTGTAGCAACTGAAATCTTTTTTTATTATTTATTAAAAAAATATGCTTCTAAGTTGTCAATCGAAATAAAAAAGAAAGGGTATGGATAAATGGAAGGATGAGAGAAAGAAAGAAAAAGAATATTGATGAATTCCAATATGTAAGGTCTATGAGTCATCTCAGAAAAAGCTGTGTAATAAAGCATCAATACGGATTCATCATTAACATTAAATGGATCTGCTCATCGAACAAAAAATAAAGAGCTTCGAGCCAATAAAGGCTAAGAATATTGACTCAAGAACTAATAGCTCCATTGTAGAATTCAGACCTAACCATTAAGTAAGAAGCGATGGGAACGATGGAACCTGTGAATTCAAAAGATTCTAGTGAAAATGAATTCGAATGATTCATGGATCGGGATGGCGGAACCGACCAGAAACCAATTCATCTATTCGGAAAAGTTATGAGCTAATGATAGAACTGAAATAGAAATTGAAAGAGTAAATATTCGCCCGCGAACACTTTATTTTCTTGGATTGCTAAATTTGGGTCAATCCAATACGATAAAGAGTAAAACAAAAGAAAGATTCGTTTTAACAGTCTAAAATAGATAAATATAAGAAAAAAATAGTTATGTTATTTAATATATTTAGTTATCTATACAAACAAGATATACAAATTCATAATAGATTTGATCTAGATTAAATGAAATCCATGATTCATTATATTACTTATTAAATACATGTATATTTTCATTCAAATTATATTCTATCTGAATTGAATTCAAAATGTTTAATTTGAATTCATTTTATTCGCGAGGAGCTGGATGAGAAGAAACTCTCACGTCCAGTTCTGTATTAGAGATGGAATTCAAAATAAACCATCAACTATAACCCCAAAAGAACCAGATTCCGTAAACAACATAGAGGAAGAATGAAGGGAATATCTTATCGAGGTAATGCTATTTGTTTTGGTAAATACGCTCTTCAGGCACTTGAACCCGCTTGGATCACCTCTAGACAAATAGAAGCAGGTCGACGAGCAATGACACGAAATGCACGTCGCGGTGGAAAA
>NC_136428.1:65946265-65961265 GCF_052849685.1 Lactuca virosa | reverse complement strand
GAGCATAAACCTAAAAAGATTAAAGAGGCCCATTTAAGAACAAGAAAATAACATCGTGATTTGGATTGAATCGCGATGAAAGAATCCATCAATGAGAAGTTAATTGGATAAGTTTAATGAATTCTTTTTTGATATTATACGTTAATAAGGAAAGGAAAACAAACTCGTGTTTAGTGAAAAATAAAAGAAAATCTTTTTTTATAAGTTAGAAGGAACTTGCTATGAAAAAATAAAAAGTATTGGAATCTACACATTGATTCTTTTTTTTGAACCGTATGCATCAAAAGACGCCTGTACGGTTCCGAAGGGATTTGACCCTAATCAACCGACTTTATCGAGAAAGATTACTTTTTTTAGGTCAAGAGGTTGATAGCGAGATCTCGAATCAACTTATTGGTCTTATGATATATCTCAGTATCGAGGATGATACCAAAGATCTGTATTTGTTTATAAACTCTCCTGGCGGATGGGTAATACCGGGGGTGGCTCTTTATGATACTATGCAATTTGTGCAACCAGATGTACATACAATATGCATGGGATCAGCCGCTTCAATGGGATCTTTTATCCTGGTCGGAGGAGAAATTACCAAACGTCTAGCATTCCCTCACGCTTGGCGCCAATGAGGCTTTTATTTGAGAGAAAAAAGAAGACTATGCCTTCTCCATATGAAATATGAATATTAAGTAATAATAGCATGGCACTTTGAATTCGATATAAGAAATTTTGTTTTCAAAACATTAGATTATGTATCGAGAGAGTAATATGAGAAAAAGGTATTTCCGATTTTCTTATCGGAAGTCCAGTTCAGCGTCACAAACTTTTTTTCACACCAGAGGTCTCTTAACAATATTTATAGAGCGAAAAAAAAACAAGATTCTTTTTTCCTTAGTTTATTTGATCAAATAAAAAAGCAACTTTGGGATTGCTTAATCACAGACAAATCACATCACAGACAAAAAAATATAATAAAATAAATATATAAAGCAATGGAGTCATCATTGTATTTTTGAATTCCTCCGAAAGGAAGGGTGGTAAGTTGATCATTTACCGATCGGGGTCTGATCGATCCTATTTTTTCTTTATTTGATGTAAGGTAAGGGTCAATTTTATTGTAGAACCGTATGCAATGCATAATGCCCGTACGGTTGTTCGATTCTATCTTTTTTTCTTGTTATTATTTTATCTTTGTTTTATGTTCCCTTTATCATGCGAAATAAAGAAACCTTTTATTTTCTTATATCATCAGGGTAATGATCCATCAACCTGCTGGTTCTTTTTCTGAAGTAGCAACGGGAGAATTCATCCTGGAAGTGGGAGAACTGCTGAAATACGTGAAACCCTGACAAGGGTTTATGTACAAAGAACGGGCAAACCCCTATGGGTTGTCTCCGAAGACATGGAAAGAGATGTTTTTATGTCAGGAACAGAGGCCCAAGCTTATGGAATTGTTGATCTTGTAGCGGTTGAATGACAATAGCATAGTCTGGATTTCGCATCAATTCGTGATTTGAAATTACCCTTGCCGAGTTTCATATTAATATATTATGACTTTTATTTACTATTCTATTCAATAAAAGGAATTCATAATCATGCGGTTAGGATCGATCTAAACCAGTCCATTATGTATATGATTCAACATGCCAACGATTAAACAACTTATTAGAAATACAAGACAGCCAATTAGAAATGTCACAAAATCCCCCGCGCTTCGGGGATGCCCTCAGCGTCGAGGAACATATACTAGGGTGTATGTGCGAGTCGTTCAGATCATGAACTAGAACAAAGGAAAGAGAGCCATGTTCGAATATCAATGATCAAATAGGATAGAACGGAAAACGAACTACATTTCCTATCTAAAAATAAGAAAATGGAGCATATCCCTTTTATTGTGTATGAAATTTATGGTTTCTATTGGTGTAAATCCACTCACCTCAATTCAAGATGAGAAGCAATTCTCCATTGGTAGCAAATGGTTATCCATTAAGCGGAGGAAATCTTAGTTAATATAGACCCCTCTTGCAAGAACAGACTAACAGGGTCAGCTACCCAGCCAACCTTCATAATTAAATACCGTTACTGTATAGGTAGAGCTCGTTGTGAAAGACCTATTACTGGATAATTCATGGGTAGAGCCGAAGAATGTGAACTATACAAGTTAGCAATAACATTGATTAAATGAAGTAAAGGCTCCGGTGTATAGAGAAGACCTCACCGTTTAAGAAGTAACCATAGAAACGATGGAATCCACTATTTCTTTATCATTGCTATTTTTTTATTTTTTTTAATACCTAGTCTAGTACAATTTCGTATTTCGAGGCGAAACGCCTATAAAAAAGAAAAAATCGTGGTTGGGAAGGTTATAGTAGCCAAAGCCGTTGGAATTTTTAGTTTATACATTGGAAAAATCCGTTTTGTTATTAATATACTAGGAAAGGGGCAAAAGAATAACTGAAAGAAAGGAAATCTATTAGTTATTCGTGAAAGTTTCATTTATTCAATGACCAGAATTAGACGGGGATATATCGCTCGGAGACGTAGAACAAAAATTCGTTTATTTGCATCAAGCTTTCGGGGGGCTCATTCAAGACTTACTCGAACTATTACTCAACAAAAAATAAGAGCTTTGGTTTCGGCTCATCGGGATAGGGATAAGCAAAAAATCAATTTTCGTCGTTTGTGGATCACTCGAATAAATGCAGCAATTCGTGAAAGGGGGGTATGCTATAGTTATAGTAGATTAATAAACGGTCTGTACAAGAGACAGTTGCTTCTTAATCGTAAAATACTTGCACAAATAGCTATATCAAATAGGAATTGTCTTTATATGATTTCCAATGAGATCATAAAAGAAGTAGGTTGGAAGGAATCCACCGGTTAAACGGAGTTGCCCGGAGAATGAACTCCGGGAAGGTCGAATAAAAATGAATAGAATATGATAAAATATGAGAAAGTAGTCAAAATAAATATGAATCAACAAGTTAAATAAAAAAATTTATTCTTCCCAGATGATTATTTGTTTTCTTACGACACGAGAATTCAATCCGGATTCTTGGATTTTTCCAACAAAATATCAATCCCCGTTTGAGTTCGGATGGGAATTCGAATTCAAGTGAATAAAGAGTAAACCTATCTTTTTCTGGCTCTAAGACTAGGAGTTCTAGTGGTCGACTCGGTTCTTTCAAATTGTTTCTCATTATTAAGAAAATGTAACAAAGATAAAATACGAGCTTGTTTTATAGCAATAGTAATTAATCGTTGTTGTTTCAAGGTCAATCTATTCACTCGTCTAGATAATATTTTTCCCTGTTCACTAATAAATCGACTAATTAAACTCATGTTTTTATAATCAATTCGATCCCCCGATTGGATCGGGGGCAAACGCCTACGAAAAGATCGCTTGGATTTAAGAAAAGTTCACTTGGATTTATCCATGGTTTGGTTAGTTTATTTCTTATCCCTAAAATCCTATTTCAGCCGTATCTCTAATTAGAATAAAAAAAGAGGATTTGGTTTGTTTATAATTATCTTTAACTATGTTAAATATGTTATATATATAATGTCATTTTTTCCTTTTCCTTGTAAGATATATAAGGGCGTAGGTGCTCGGTTCGATCTATTTCTTTACCTCCCCGTGAATCGTATGTTTGTAACAATATGGACAAAATTTTCGCAACTCCAATCGATTAGGCGTATTGTGCCGGTTCTTTTGAGTAATATATCTGGAAATGCCCGTTGATGCCTTATTAACATTAACACCGTTTCGAACACAAGCGGTACATTCCAAAAGAACCGGTATTCGCACATCTTTACCCTTGGCCATGAACCTCCTTTGGATTTTTCATTTACTCAACTCTTCCTCTTTCAATCCGAAACGAAAAAGAAGAAAGGAAGGAAAAAACAAAATAGAATTTGTAACTTACTATCCTCTTATGCAAGATTTCACTACAATCAATATAGCAAATAAGATAGAAAGATTTCTAAACTAGATTTCAAATCACAGTACAGTATTTCATATAAGTATCTTATATAATACTCTTTCCCTAGAACCACAGTTTGTATTCTACTTCCATAGAAATTGAATACATAGAAATTTCATATTAATTTAATTCCAACCTGAACCCGAGTCTCGCAGCTGTTGAATGCACTTTTATTCTTTCTCTTTCCTCCCTTATTCTAAAATTTTTTAAAGGGAAAAAGAGAAAAGAAGGGGGGCTGGTATTTAATTGTATCTCTAATCTTCTTTATTCCTTCCCACGTCAATAACTAGAATGAAAAAAAGGGGAACGTCAACGCATCCGGGAAAAAACGATTAATCTCTATCAATAAACCTGCCAAAGAACCGAACCATAGAGTACTTAATACCGGTGCTACGGAAAGATATGTTTTTAGATCTCGCATTGAAAAACCTCCTTCATTTTATTGTAATACATAAACATATTGAAATGTACAATCATCCGGTAAATAAGATTGACTTTTTGTTAAATACAGAAAAAAACGTCCTTTCTTCCCCAATATTCCCCCAACTCATTTATTTTTCCTAGGGGTTCCATTCCATTTTTCATATAGATAGAAGTATTTTACTATTATTATATGTTAAATGAGAACAAAAAGACGAGATGGACATAAAAATTCTAGATTTTAATAGAGGAGATAACGATGTGGAAAACAAGACAAGAATTCTCTACAATGACACTGTAGACCAATGGAAGGGATGTAGCGCAGCTTGGTAGCGCGTTTGTTTTGGGTACAAAATGTCACGGGTTCAAATCCTGTCATCCCTACCTATTATTGCTCCTTTGAGCAGTAACGAGGGATTTTTTGAGATCAATTCACATTGGACATATCATATAGAATCTTTCATTGTTATGATACTATTATTGTGTATGCATACAAGATGTATTGGGGCCAATCCTTTTATTTACCGTCTTATCTTTTATGATAAGAAAGCGCTCTTAGTTCAGTTCGGTAGAACGTGGGTCTCCAAAACCCGATGTCGTAGGTTCAAATCCTACAGAGCGTGATTCGGATCTTCTTCGATCAAATTCGGTTGAAGCACTAACTGGAACGGCAATCTGAATTTGACCTCCTGGATATTAAAGAAAGGAGGAGGTCAATCAAAAAAAGAGATGTTAATTAATCTAATCAAAGATCCAACTGATCGCCACGCCTGTATTGTAAATATGCAGTTACAAATAATCCAGCCAAAGTAGTAGGAATTAGACCTAACACGATTCCAAATAGGAAAACTTCAATCATTTCAATTTGTTTGAAAGGAGAAAAAAGAGGTAATATCTATACCTAAATATTAATCTGAATTACCATGAATCTCAATGACCAAGAATTGGCAATGGACACGGTAAGTAACTATAAATACACAGAAGTTCGCGGAAAGATTTCCTTTTATGAATTGTGCAATGAATTTCAAATCAGTCGTAACTTGCTCAGACCAATAAATAGAGCTGAGGTTATAGTTAAAGCCGTCAGTAGAAAACCGAAATAACTAGTTATGGTAAGCATGAAGGAGCTAAATGAAATATGTTCTTTTTATACATATGTTTATAAAAAAGCACTTACCTGAGTTTCCTTTTTTGCAAAATAGGAGATAAAAAAAAATACCAATTGAAAGAATAAGTCCAATTGAAAGGTTTTGATTGATCTATCATTATAGACAGCACTAACAAGGAGAAAGTCACAACTGTATAAAAAAATGGATTAATCATCTGCAACATCTACCCATACCGTCAATCAGCGAATTCATTCTTGGATAATTTTTCAACTCAACTTAGAAACGAATAATAAGAACTGGGTCATTTAATTTCGTTTTAAAATGAAAGTCTTTTCAAATCATTATGGAATGAAATTATTAAATTATTCCTCTTTTTATCATTTCTTTTTTTTTATTGTATCGAATAAATTTTATATTTTAGAGCGAACAGTAATCTTATAAAACTTTTACTTTGATTTTAACTAATTAGATTCCGTAATAGGTTCACTTATATAATATCTTGAATGAATGAGAACAAAAAGTTATCACATGATCACTCGAAAAAAATAGGTGTTTTGGTTCAACTATATTCTAAGACTAGTCATTTCTATTTTATTTTGCTTTAGAAGTTCTATTTTGTATCTTTCCAAAAATCTGCATTTTTGTAGTTAGGTCAAGAAAGAACCTTCCGATTTTGATCTAATACAACAATGCATGCACTATTAGTGATTCCAATTATTTCATTCTTTGTTCTTTTTCGTTTATCGAATAAAATTTGCTATTCTTACTTGTTACCGGACGATTAACCAATTCCTTAAAAGAAAAAAAACGATTCCAACAAAAACCGGTTCTACAACTATGAATAACAAAGATTTATAGATCTCACATCTACTTACAATTGTAGGAATATTCTAATCAATTTCATGAATTATTAGAAACTACCTTATCAGATTCATATTTTACCTGATCCTCAGTTTCTAGCCCTAAACTCATAATAACTCATAATGGTGAGAAATAGATTATTTTCAATTCAATAATTTTCTATTGAATGGGACATTATTTTACATCGATAAACAACAAGTAACGGAAGAAAGAAATTATTTAGCACCTCCTTCCAATACTCATTGAAAGTGCGTTGCTGTGTCAAAAGAAGGATAGCTATACTGATTCGGTATACTCTAAAGACGCCCTCGGTACAATATTGACGATCTCACAAATGTTTTTTTCAGTGAATTTCCATTTACTGATCCAATCTTTTACGGAATCGATCCCCTTTTGACTGTACAAAAATATGTGGAGCTCAGCATGTCTGGAAGCACAGGAGAACGTTCTTTTGCTGATTACCAGTATTCGCTATTGGGTCATTCATAGCATTACTATACCTTCCCTATTCATTGCGGGCTGGTTATTCGTCAACACTGGTTTAGCTTACGATGTGTTTGGAAGCCCTCGGCCAAACGAGTATTTCACAGAAAACCGACAAGGAATTCCATTAATCACCGGCCGTTTTGATTCTTTGGAACAACTCGATGAATTTAGTAGATCTTTTTAGGAGGCTTCAATGACCATAGATCGAACCTATCCAATTTTTACAGTGCGATGGTTGACTGTTCACGGCCTAGCTATACCTACCGTTTCTTTTTTGGGGTCAATATCAGCAATGCAGTTCATACAACGATAACCCTAATCCGAATTATAGAGCTACGACACAATCAAACCCAAACGAACAAAATGTTGAATTGAATCGTACCAGCCTCTACTGGGGGTTATTACTCATTTTTGTACTTGCTGTTTTATTTTCCAATTATTTCTTCAATTAAGAAAAGGAGAGAGAACTAAAATAATAGACTAATCGTTCTAGGTATTCTTTCTCTTACCCCATTCGGAAGGATCTCATCTCATAATTATCCATGACTGTTTATGTCTCTAGCATGACCACTTGATGAAATGTGGAGGGAAGTGGGGTAAATGGCCGATACTACTGGAAGAATTCCTCTTTGGATAATAGGTACTGTAGCTGATATTCTTGTGATCGGTTTAGTAGGTGTTTTCTTTTATGGTTCATATTCCGGATTGGGTTCATCCCTGTAGTAATCGGATGAATTGAGTTGTAGACATGAAAGCGTAAGAACTCAACGGATTCCCTTCTTTGTTTGTCTGATTTGAGGGAGAAGGTCCCGTTGAGTTCTTAATAATTAGAATATTTTTTTTTATAAGTTCATTGAAGAAGTTCTATTTACTCAACAGATTTTCCCCTCCTCTTTTGTTTGTCCACCACTTTTTATTTATAGTATACGTAATTATTATAAGATAAGAATAAATAAAATACGTAATAACTATAAAAAAACGTTCTGATACGTCTGTAAAAAATAGAAACTAACACTAGGAATGTTTGACGAACAGTATCAAGAATCATTATTATTTCGACACAAGAAAAGGATTTTTCACACCCCTTTCTTGTGTCGAAGACTAGGAAGACGAATAACCCCTCCCAGAAATATTTGTTCCCTTCAATTATCCGTTCTATTTTGCGTTTACTTTTGTATAGGATCTAGCCGAAGTCCATTGTATTAGACTCAACTGCATTTTATGACATTTTAATCTGCCAATAGCAACATAATAACATCACCCCAAATTTTTATAAAAAAACAAAAACAAAGAAAGAAGGGGTCAAGTCAAATAGTCTTCTTCACAATCTACATACTGTGGCTAGGAATGTGGTACAAGGAATTCCCGGTATCTCGTAGAAAAAGAGTATAAACAAACAAAAGGCTTTTTAGAATTTTATTTTTTATCATAGATAATCATAATTACTAAAAAAATTTGGTTCTTTTTACAAACTTGAGGTCGATAAATCCGCGAGTCTAGAAATTCATTTCGGACAATTGAACCTTCTCGAACCGTTTCTTTTTAAGAACAAAAAATATTTGTGCCAAAATAACAGATGCTAAGAAGAACAAAAGGCCTTGTACACGTAATGGATCTTGAAGTACTATTTCTGCATCTCCCTGACCAAATCCGCCCACATTAGGATTACTTGTCAACGGTTGCTCAAATTTGATAGATTCGCCTTCTGAAAAAAGAAGTTCTGGCCCCGGAGGGATAATATCAACCACTTGACGTCCATCCGATGCATCCGCTATGGTTATTTCGTATCCCCCCTTTTCTTTTCGTAGGATTTTGCTTACTATACCGGATGCTGTAGCATTATAAACTGTATTGTTACTCTTGCTCCTGTCAGGATAAATCTGGCCCCTTCCCATGTTTCCCCCTACGTATATAGGATATTTTAAGAAGTGAATGTCTTTCTTAGTAGCGGGGTCCGGGGAAAGAATAGGAAACGTGATTTCACTATATTTCTGACCAGGAACAGGGCCTATGACAAGAATATTTTTTTGATTTGGGCGATAGCTCTGAAAAGACAGATTGCCCATCTTTTCTTTTATCTCGGGGGAAATACGATCGGGAGGGGCTAACTCAAAACCCTCTGGTAAAATAAGAACAACCCCATAATAAAATATATATTACAAGCACTAAGGGCTATAGCTCAGTTGGTAGAGCACCTCGTTTACACGCGCGCCGATTTTTTTTCAGGGGAGTCCATCATGGAATCAAAAAAATTGATCTTATTGACAAATCGATGTCTTACTCCATTCCATAACTTTGAGGGAAGAAGAGAACAATAGCCTGACAAGGGTTCGGTCCGTTTAGGTGCCCAGTTAGGTGCCAAACAGACCCCATCATTGATTTGATATATTGATAAGGTGAATACCCAGTCTATTCAATGCTAGGCTGAGCATAAGGGCCTCAAAAAAATCTCTTTTCGTCCTATGAACTTTAAGGTGTACGAAGTTTCATATTTGATTTTTAAATAGAGCGATAGAGACTTCATTTCACTTAGGTTAATCTAGGCCAGAGGCAGACCTACGTCAAGATAACCCCCCTTGAAAAACTTTGGTAGTGTTCCTGAATCTGAATCCACATAATGACTCAGAGCACATGGAGCCATCTCCTTATTTTTCGGTAAAAAATAAAAATGGCGGACTAGCTGATATTTATATCAGTTAATGAAAGAGCCCAATGCACAAAAAATGCATGTTGGGTCTTTGAAACAGTTCAGATCATTTTGATAATAATAAGTTTGATCTGTTTTACCGAGAAAGTCTACGGCTCGAGTCCGTATAGCCCTAGAGCCCTATAAAATAAAAATGAATATTAAAAAAAATTGTATCATTTTTCATTTGAATTTCCTCGTTATTGTTTTAACTGACTGATTGCTTTATCAAAAGACAATCATTACTATAAGCCCATTCAAGGGGATCGTTTAAAGTAGAATATCAAACTAAAAGCAAAAACACATTTCATTTCAATGGACCCAATCGATCTTTTTCCAGTTGTGGATAAACAAACCAACTTTTGTTCAGTACTCTTCGTAGGAAAATTCATCTGCAATTTTCATCTTTTCCTGTCCGAAATCAATGAGTTAATTATAGTACCCTTCGTTTGGTATACCCAATTCTATGGAATTTTGTATCATGACACGAGTCTGGTTAAAAACTCCAACCTAACCCAACCCCAATCAAATCTAATAGTAATTTACGTCGGTATTGCGCGCTATTTGTGCACAATATAAAGTTTGAAAAGCGAATATCTTTGCTAAAACGTAAAATAGGCTTTCCTTCGTATACCTTACTTAGACCTAGTCTTCTCTTTCGATATTCAATGAATAGAAAATCCTCCATCGGGATTGGATTCTAATAAAAGGAATATAATAAGACCCATATATTCTAAATCTTGAGATGAAAATTCCTAGACATTCTCTTACATCTGACTACTTGTTCTATTATAAACCACTAATAAAAAGAGACAAATGGACATATTCATAAAAAAAAATGAGAATTATATTTAGAATCCCTTTTCTTTAGAGAGAATACTCGGTAAGATTGATATGAAAACAAGAGAATTTGGATAAGAGTAATAGTTAGTTTTAACTATAACTAAAAAAAATCAAAAGATATCTAAAGATATGTAATAAAAATAGGATTCTAATCTATGAATCTTGAAAGGAAACACGCCCAGCCCACTAAATGGTTCGACCAAAAGCAATTCTTACTTTAACTAAATAGTTATGAACGACTTAAAAAATTCAACTCGAATTGACTAATCCGGTATATTTTCCACGTTCATAGGAGTGCATCTATGTTTCTGCTTTATGAATATGATATTTTTTGGGCATTTCTAATCATATCAAGTCTTATTCCTATTTTGGTATTTTTCATTTCGGGATTTTTAGCTCCGATTAGCAAAGGACCGGAGAAACTTTGTAGTTATGAATCGGGTATAGAACCAATAGGCGACGCTTGGTTACAATTTAGAATCCGCTATTATATGTTTGCTCTAGTTTTTGTTGTTTTTGATGTTGAAACGGTTTTTCTTTATCCATGGGCAATGAGTTTTGATGTATTAGGTGTATCTGTATTTGTAGAAGCTTTAATTTTCGTGCTTATCTTAATTGTTGGTTTAGTTTATGCATGGCGAAAGGGGGCATTGGAATAGTCTTAGCTCCTGAATATTCAGACAATAAAAAGAAAAAAGGAAAAAATTGAGATAGTTATGAATTCCATTGAGTTTCCCTTATTTGATCGAACAACCCAAAACTCAGTTATTTCAACTACATTAAATGATCTTTCAAATTGGTCAAGACTCTCTAGTTTATGGCCACTTCTCTATGGTACCAGTTGTTGCTTCATTGAATTTGCTTCACTAATAGGCTCACGATTCGACTTTGATCGTTATGGACTAGTACCAAGGTCAAGTCCTAGACAAGCGGACCTTATTTTAACAGCCGGAACAGTAACAATGAAAATGGCCCCTTCCTTAGTGAGATTATACGAGCAAATGCATGAACCAAAATATGTTATTGCTATGGGAGCATGTACAATTATGGGGGGGATGTTCAGTACCGATTCTTATAGTACTGTTCGTGGAGTCGATAAGCTAATTCCTGTGGATGTATATTTGCCGGGCTGTCCACCTAAACCAGAAGTAATTATAGATGCTATAACAAAACTTCGTAAGAAAATATCTCGAGAAATCTATCCAGATAGAACTATGTCTCAGCGAGAGAATCGTTGTTTTACTACCAATCACAAGTTTCAGGTTGGGCATAGTATTCATACTGGAAATTATGATCAAGGATTCCTTTATCAACCAACATCTACCTCAGAGATTCCTCCTGAAACATTTTTCAAATACAAAAGTTCAGTATCTTCCTCCGAATTAGTAAATTAGACAGGATTCATTTGCACAGAATAAAAAGTCGCGAATCAATCTTCATAAATTTCATCGTAAATGTGAAATACTTATAAAAAAAATGCGGGAGAGATAAAAAAGATGCAGGGTCATTTGTCTGCTTGGCTAGTTAAGCATGGGCTAATTCATAGATCTTTGGGCTGTGATTACCAAGGAATAGAGACTTTACAAATCAAACCGGGGGATTGGCATTCCATTGCTGTCATTTTATATGTATATGGTTACAATTATCTCCGCTCCCAATGTGCCTATGATGTAACACCAGGCGGACTATTAGCTAGTGTGTATCATCTTACTAGAATAGAGTATGGCGCGGATCAACCAGAAGAGGTATGCATAAAAGTATTTGCCCCGAGGAGGGATCCTACAATTCCGTCTGTTTTTTGGGTTTGGAAGAGTGTGGATTTTCAAGAACGGGAATCCTATGATATGTTGGGAATCTCTTTTGATAATCATCCCCGTTTGAAACGTATATTAATGCCTGAAAGTTGGATAGAATGGCCTTTACGTAAGGATTATATTGCTCCCAATTTTTATGAAATACAAGATGCTCATTGAATGATAAAAAACGAATCTTCAATTATACAATTCTATAGATTCCAGGTTCGATTCTAGATTAAACAGAGTAATTGAAGTCTCGTTTATGGTTTGTATTTTTATTATGTATAGAATAAAAAAAATACAATAAAATAAAATTAGGAATTAATCGGGATTCTCAAATTTGTAAAATACTTATTTCGGATGAGCCAAGTTGATAGGAGGAACCAAACGAATTATGCAGCATCAACTTTGGACTGCACACATCACTTAAGGGGAATCTATAAAGTCATGTAATGTAGGAGTAAATTAAAAATGGAAAAGAAAATACAAAACTGAATCTTATTTATTCGCATCCTTCAACTACTCTATTGAATCTTTCAACCTTAACCTTCGAATATGCATATGTGTATGAAGTATTCACATTCTTTTCTTTTTGAACTAGAGAAGAAATAAAAAAGAAGAGAAAATAGAATCTCCCTTTTTTTTTACATACTTTGTATAATAAACTCTTTACCCCCTCTATAAAAATCAAATAGATGGGGTTCTAAAGAACGAGATGGAGAATATGTATTATTATCTAGACTCTTAATGAATATGTATTCATATCAATTAATTGCTCATATCAATTAATTGGTAGAATAGAGACTCATACAAATTAATCATGTGTCAGGAACCAGATTTGAACCGGTGACACGAGGATTTTCAGTCCTATGCTCTACCAACCGAGCTATCCCAACTATTCCTCATGTCTCATACTCATTTTCATTTTACTAGAGAACTTGGGTCTATGTCAATTGAAAGGGTATTACAAAGCCTCATCCCGGGCCTATAATTTGTTAAAAGAACAACTTTGTAAGTTTCAGTATGAATAAAAATATCGATCGTAAATTAGTCAAATGGGGATTCCTTGCTCAAAGATGTTCATTTGTACATGTATCATATATATCACATGTGATTTTACGCTCATTGTATAAAGAGTAGAGAATGAGAAAGATAAGGAGTTTTGAACCGCTAACGAAAAAAGGATAAAGAAAAAAAAAGGATACGATAAAGAATTAGGGAGCCAAATGGTCTTTTTGGGGATAGAGGGACTTGAACCCTCACGACTTTTGAAATCGACGGATTTTCCTCTTACTATAAATTTCATTGTTGCCAGTATTGACATGTAGAACGGGACTCTATCTTTATTCTTGTCCGATTAATCAGTTCTTCAAAAGATCTATCAGATTATGGAGTGAATGGTTTGATCAATGAATATTCGATTCTTTCTTCAATATGGAATCAATTGACAACAATTCTTCTCTAGTATGTATACAGGTTTATCCTCCATCTTTTCTGAAGTTTCGATAGAAGGATTCCTCTACTAACGTAAGACAATCAACTCCATTCGTTAGAACAGCTTCCATCGAGTCTCTGCACCTATCCTTTTTGATTTTCGCTTTCTGAACCTTTGTTTGTTTTCGGAAAACGTGATTTGGCTCAGGATTGCCCATTTTTATTAATTCCAGGGTTTCTCTGAATTTGAAAGTTATCACTTAGTAAGTTTCCATACCAAGGCTCAATCCAATTAAGTCCGTAGCGTCTACCGATTTCGCCATATCCCCCTTTTTGAGATGAAAATCTCATTGTGATCTCGTTCCCCTTTTTCTTTCATTTATACCGGAACCGTTGAATTCATTAGATAGATGCCGATTACTGTCTCGAAAAAGTGTTTTCTCCTCTTTGTCTTTGATTTCTTGTCTATCTTCTTTCATCTTCTATATCTATAGGAGGCTTATATTCGGTCCAATAAAAAACGATTTTATCATTTCTGTATCGGCAATTCAATATAGGTGGATACATACGCTATACATATGCCTCTCTTCCACTCATTTACCCATGAAATTTCGAATACTTGAACGGTCGATTCTTTTCATATTAAAAAAAAGAATATTTAATTGTGATAAAAAAGAAAAATGGAAATTCTATATCGCTAGATTAATCGTTATCTTCTATAATATTTAACAGTTATTTGAAATTCTATAGTCTATTCTTTAATATATTAATATTCCTTATGAATAGCGAATATGAATAGCTAAGAATTAAAATAGTATAATAGTGAATAGCAAAGATTCTAAGAGTTTATTGAATTCTTATACATGTCGAATTTATTTTATGTGAGCCTGCTTAGCTCAGAGGTTAGAGCATCGCATTTGTAATGCGATGGTCATCGGTTCGATTCCGATAGTCGGCTTTTCTCTATTTATTTTATTCTATGTTTTACATGATTGATAATGCATCTTTGAAATCAAAGAATATTGAAAAAAAATGTTTTCCTCTTTTGGCGAAAGCCCTTGATTTATTATGTGATAGGAATTTCCAACTATCTAACGAAAAGAATCCTTTTCTTTTTCTATATATAGAATATAAAGATCTGGATATTTATCCAACTCATCTCATTATTCTTTAATAGAATAACTAAGTAAATTTCGCTTTATTTAGAATTTAGTTCATTTTTAGTTTAGGTTTATTCTGTAGAATGAAATTTCATCAATAAGAATTAATAATTAAATATAAATAAGAAGAAGGAGTCTTTATGTCGCGTTACCGAGGTCCTCGTTTCAAAAAAATACGCCGCCTGGGGGCTTTACCAGGGCTAACTAATAAAAGGCCCAGAGCTG